>NW_026946958.1:0-20000 GCF_030014385.1 Trichomycterus rosablanca | reverse complement strand
TATCTATCTATCTATCTATCTATCTATCTATCTATCTATCTATCTATCTATCTATCTATCTATCTATCTATCTATCTATCTATGAAAGGCCTTGCCTTTAGTTCCAGCACAGACAGCTAGCTACCACTCAGTTAGCTGGCTGGCAAGCTAGAACAGGCCTTGAAATCCAGCCCTATCTATCTATCTATCTATCTATCTATCTATCTATCTATCTATCTATCTATCTATCTATCTATCTATCTATCTATCTATCTATCTATCTATCTATCTATCTATCTATCTATCTATCTATCTATCTATCTATCTATCTATCTATCTATCTATCTATGAAAGGCCTTGCCTTTAGTTCCAGCACAGACAGCTAGCTACCACTCAGTTAGCTGGCTGGCAAGCTAGAACAGGCCTTGAAATCCAGCCCTATCTATCTATCTATCTATCTATCTATCTATCTATCTATCTATCTATCTATCTATCTATCTATCTATCTATCTATCTATCTATCTATCTATCTATCTATCTATCTATCTATCTATCTATCTATCTATCTATCTATCTATCTATCTATCTATCTATCTATCTATCTATCTATCTATCTATCTATGAAAGGCCTTGCCTTTAGTTCCAGCACAGACAGCTAGCTACCACTCAGTTAGCTGGCTGGCAAGCTAGAACAGGCCTTGAAATCCAGCCTCTTTCGCTTACGGCCAAACCACCTTGAGAACGCCTGATCTCGTCTGATCTCAGAAGCTAAGCAAGGTTGGGCTCAGTCAGTACCTAGATGGGAGACTGCCTGGGAATACTGAGTGCTGTAAGCTTTTCATTTTTTCTTAAGCCCCATTCATTGAGTGTCATTTAGCTTCTATCTATCTATCTATCTATCTATCTATCTATCTATCTATCTATCTATCTATCTATCTATCTATCTATCTATCTATCTATCTATCTATCTATCTATCTATCTATCTATCTATCTATCTATCTATCTATCTATGAAAGGCCTTGCCTTTAGTTCCAGCACAGACAGCTAGCTACCACTCAGTTAGCTGGCTGGCAAGCTAGAACAGGCCTTGAAATCCAGCCCTATCTATCTATCTATCTATCTATCTATCTATCTATCTATCTATCTATCTATCTATCTATCTATCTATCTATCTATCTATCTATCTATCTATCTATCTATCTATCTATCTATCTATCTATCTATCTATCTATCTATCTATCTATCTATCTATGAAAGGCCTTGCCTTTAGTTCCAGCACAGACAGCTAGCTACCACTCAGTTAGCTGGCTGGCAAGCTAGAACAGGCCTTGAAATCCAGCCCTATCTATCTATCTATCTATCTATCTATCTATCTATCTATCTATCTATCTATCTATCTATCTATCTATCTATCTATCTATCTATCTATCTATCTATCTATCTATCTATCTATCTATCTATCTATCTATCTATCTATCTATCTATCTATCTATCTATCTATCTATCTATCTATCTATCTATCTATCTATCTATCTATGAAAGGCCTTGCCTTTAGTTCCAGCACAGACAGCTAGCTACCACTCAGTTAGCTGGCTGGCAAGCTAGAACAGGCCTTGAAATCCAGCCTCTTTCGCTTACGGCCAAACCACCTTGAGAACGCCTGATCTCGTCTGATCTCAGAAGCTAAGCAAGGTTGGGCTCAGTCAGTACCTAGATGGGAGACTGCCTGGGAATACTGAGTGCTGTAAGCTTTTCATTTTTTCTTAAGCCCCATTCATTGAGTGTCATTTAGCTTCTATCTATCTATCTATCTATCTATCTATCTATCTATCTATCTATCTATCTATCTATCTATCTATCTATCTATCTATCTATCTATCTATCTATCCATCTATCTATCTATCTATCTATCTATCTATGAAAGGCCTTGCCTTTAGTTCCAGCACAGACAGCTAGCTACCACTCAGTTAGCTGGCTGGCAAGCTAGAACAGGCCTTGAAATCCAGCCTCTTTCGCTTACGGCCAAACCACCTTGAGAACGCCTGATCTCGTCTGATCTCAGAAGCTAAGCAAGGTTGGGCTCAGTCAGTACCTAGATGGGAGACTGCCTGGGAATACTGAGTGCTGTAAGCTTTTCATTTTTTCTTAAGCCCCATTCATTGAGTGTCATTTAGCTTCTATCTATCTATCTATCTATCTATCTATCTATCTATCTATCTATCTATCTATCTATCTATCTATCTATCTATCTATCTATCTATCTATCTATCTATCTATCTATCTATCTATCTATCTATCTATCTATCTATCTATCTATCTATCTATCTATCTATGAAAGGCCTTGCCTTTAGTTCCAGCACAGACAGCTAGCTACCACTCAGTTAGCTGGCTGGCAAGCTAGAACAGGCCTTGAAATCCAGCCCTATCTATCTATCTATCTATCTATCTATCTATCTATCTATCTATCTATCTATCTATCTATCTATCTATCTATCTATCTATCTATCTATCTATCTATCTATCTATCTATCTATCTATCTATCTATCTATCTATCTATCTATCTATCTATCTATCTATCTATCTATCTATCTATCTATCTATGAAAGGCCTTGCCTTTAGTTCCAGCACAGACAGCTAGCTACCACTCAGTTAGCTGGCTGGCAAGCTAGAACAGGCCTTGAAATCCAGCCCTATCTATCTATCTATCTATCTATCTATCTATCTATCTATCTATCTATCTATCTATCTATCTATCTATCTATCTATCTATCTATCTATCTATCTATCTATCTATCTATCTATCTATCTATCTATCTATCTATCTATCTATCTATCTATCTATCTATCTATCTATGAAAGGCCTTGCCTTTAGTTCCAGCACAGACAGCTAGCTACCACTCAGTTAGCTGGCTGGCAAGCTAGAACAGGCCTTGAAATCCAGCCTCTTTCGCTTACGGCCAAACCACCTTGAGAACGCCTGATCTCGTCTGATCTCAGAAGCTAAGCAAGGTTGGGCTCAGTCAGTACCTAGATGGGAGACTGCCTGGGAATACTGAGTGCTGTAAGCTTTTCATTTTTTCTTAAGCCCCATTCATTGAGTGTCATTTAGCTTCTATCTATCTATCTATCTATCTATCTATCTATCTATCTATCTATCTATCTATCTATCTATCTATCTATCTATCTATCTATCTATCTATCTATCTATCTATCTATCTATCTATCTATCTATCTATCTATCTATCTATCTATCTATCTATCTATCTATCTATCTATCTATCTATCTATCTATCTATCTATCTATCTATGAAAGGCCTTGCCTTTAGTTCCAGCACAGACAGCTAGCTACCACTCAGTTAGCTGGCTGGCAAGCTAGAACAGGCCTTGAAATCCAGCCTCTTTCGCTTACGGCCAAACCACCTTGAGAACGCCTGATCTCGTCTGATCTCAGAAGCTAAGCAAGGTTGGGCTCAGTCAGTACCTAGATGGGAGACTGCCTGGGAATACTGAGTGCTGTAAGCTTTTCATTTTTTCTTAAGCCCCATTCATTGAGTGTCATTTAGCTTCTATCTATCTATCTATCTATCTATCTATCTATCTATCTATCTATCTATCTATCTATCTATCTATCTATCTATCTATCTATCTATCTATCTATCTATCTATCTATCTATCTATCTATCTATCTATGAAAGGCCTTGCCTTTAGTTCCAGCACAGACAGCTAGCTACCACTCAGTTAGCTGGCTGGCAAGCTAGAACAGGCCTTGAAATCCAGCCTCTTTCGCTTACGGCCAAACCACCTTGAGAACGCCTGATCTCGTCTGATCTCAGAAGCTAAGCAAGGTTGGGCTCAGTCAGTACCTAGATGGGAGACTGCCTGGGAATACTGAGTGCTGTAAGCTTTTCATTTTTTCTTAAGCCCCATTCATTGAGTGTCATTTAGCTTCTATCTATCTATCTATCTATCTATCTATCTATCTATCTATCTATCTATCTATCTATCTATCTATCTATCTATCTATCTATCTATCTATCTATCTATCTATCTATCTATCTATCTATCTATCTATCTATCTATCTATCTATCTATCTATCTATCTATCTATCTATCTATCTATCTATCTATGAAAGGCCTTGCCTTTAGTTCCAGCACAGACAGCTAGCTACCACTCAGTTAGCTGGCTGGCAAGCTAGAACAGGCCTTGAAATCCAGCCTCTTTCGCTTACGGCCAAACCACCTTGAGAACGCCTGATCTCGTCTGATCTCAGAAGCTAAGCAAGGTTGGGCTCAGTCAGTACCTAGATGGGAGACTGCCTGGGAATACTGAGTGCTGTAAGCTTTTCATTTTTTCTTAAGCCCCATTCATTGAGTGTCATTTAGCTTCTATCTATCTATCTATCTATCTATCTATCTATCTATCTATCTATCTATCTATCTATCTATCTATCTATCTATCTATCTATCTATCTATCTATCTATCTATCTATCTATCTATCCATCTATCTATCTATCTATCTATCTATCTATGAAAGGCCTTGCCTTTAGTTCCAGCACAGACAGCTAGCTACCACTCAGTTAGCTGGCTGGCAAGCTAGAACAGGCCTTGAAATCCAGCCTCTTTCGCTTACGGCCAAACCACCTTGAGAACGCCTGATCTCGTCTGATCTCAGAAGCTAAGCAAGGTTGGGCTCAGTCAGTACCTAGATGGGAGACTGCCTGGGAATACTGAGTGCTGTAAGCTTTTCATTTTTTCTTAAGCCCCATTCATTGAGTGTCATTTAGCTTCTATCTATCTATCTATCTATCTATCTATCTATCTATCTATCTATCTATCTATCTATCTATCTATCTATCTATCTATCTATCTATCTATCTATCTATCTATCTATCTATCTATCTATCTATCTATCTATCTATCTATCTATCTATCTATGAAAGGCCTTGCCTTTAGTTCCAGCACAGACAGCTAGCTACCACTCAGTTAGCTGGCTGGCAAGCTAGAACAGGCCTTGAAATCCAGCCCTATCTATCTATCTATCTATCTATCTATCTATCTATCTATCTATCTATCTATCTATCTATCTATCTATCTATCTATCTATCTATCTATCTATCTATCTATCTATCTATCTATCTATCTATCTATCTATCTATCTATCTATCTATCTATCTATCTATCTATGAAAGGCCTTGCCTTTAGTTCCAGCACAGACAGCTAGCTACCACTCAGTTAGCTGGCTGGCAAGCTAGAACAGGCCTTGAAATCCAGCCCTATCTATCTATCTATCTATCTATCTATCTATCTATCTATCTATCTATCTATCTATCTATCTATCTATCTATCTATCTATCTATCTATCTATCTATCTATCTATCTATCTATCTATCTATCTATCTATCCATCTATCTATCTATCTATCTATCTATCTATGAAAGGCCTTGCCTTTAGTTCCAGCACAGACAGCTAGCTACCACTCAGTTAGCTGGCTGGCAAGCTAGAACAGGCCTTGAAATCCAGCCTCTTTCGCTTACGGCCAAACCACCTTGAGAACGCCTGATCTCGTCTGATCTCAGAAGCTAAGCAAGGTTGGGCTCAGTCAGTACCTAGATGGGAGACTGCCTGGGAATACTGAGTGCTGTAAGCTTTTCATTTTTTCTTAAGCCCCATTCATTGAGTGTCATTTAGCTTCTATCTATCTATCTATCTATCTATCTATCTATCTATCTATCTATCTATCTATCTATCTATCTATCTATCTATCTATCTATCTATCTATCTATCTATCTATCTATCTATCTATCTATCTATCTATCTATCTATCTATCTATCTATCTATCTATCTATCTATCTATCTATCTATCTATCTATCTATCTATCTATCTATCTATCTATGAAAGGCCTTGCCTTTAGTTCCAGCACAGACAGCTAGCTACCACTCAGTTAGCTGGCTGGCAAGCTAGAACAGGCCTTGAAATCCAGCCCTATCTATCTATCTATCTATCTATCTATCTATCTATCTATCTATCTATCTATCTATCTATCTATCTATCTATCTATCTATCTATCTATCTATCTATCTATCTATCTATCTATCTATCTATCTATCTATCTATCTATCTATCTATCTATCTATGAAAGGCCTTGCCTTTAGTTCCAGCACAGACAGCTAGCTACCACTCAGTTAGCTGGCTGGCAAGCTAGAACAGGCCTTGAAATCCAGCCCTATCTATCTATCTATCTATCTATCTATCTATCTATCTATCTATCTATCTATCTATCTATCTATCTATCTATCTATCTATCTATCTATCTATCTATCTATCTATCTATCTATCTATCTATCTATCTATCTATCTATCTATCTATCTATCTATCTATCTATCTATCTATCTATCTATCTATCTATCTATCTATGAAAGGCCTTGCCTTTAGTTCCAGCACAGACAGCTAGCTACCACTCAGTTAGCTGGCTGGCAAGCTAGAACAGGCCTTGAAATCCAGCCTCTTTCGCTTACGGCCAAACCACCTTGAGAACGCCTGATCTCGTCTGATCTCAGAAGCTAAGCAAGGTTGGGCTCAGTCAGTACCTAGATGGGAGACTGCCTGGGAATACTGAGTGCTGTAAGCTTTTCATTTTTTCTTAAGCCCCATTCATTGAGTGTCATTTAGCTTCTATCTATCTATCTATCTATCTATCTATCTATCTATCTATCTATCTATCTATCTATCTATCTATCTATCTATCTATCTATCTATCTATCTATCTATCTATCTATCTATCTATCTATCTATCTATCTATCTATGAAAGGCCTTGCCTTTAGTTCCAGCACAGACAGCTAGCTACCACTCAGTTAGCTGGCTGGCAAGCTAGAACAGGCCTTGAAATCCAGCCCTATCTATCTATCTATCTATCTATCTATCTATCTATCTATCTATCTATCTATCTATCTATCTATCTATCTATCTATCTATCTATCTATCTATCTATCTATCTATCTATCTATCTATCTATCTATCTATCTATCTATCTATCTATCTATCTATCTATCTATCTATCTATGAAAGGCCTTGCCTTTAGTTCCAGCACAGACAGCTAGCTACCACTCAGTTAGCTGGCTGGCAAGCTAGAACAGGCCTTGAAATCCAGCCCTATCTATCTATCTATCTATCTATCTATCTATCTATCTATCTATCTATCTATCTATCTATCTATCTATCTATCTATCTATCTATCTATCTATCTATCTATCTATCTATCTATCTATCTATCTATCTATCTATCTATCTATCTATCTATCTATCTATCTATCTATCTATCTATCTATCTATCTATCTATCTATCTATGAAAGGCCTTGCCTTTAGTTCCAGCACAGACAGCTAGCTACCACTCAGTTAGCTGGCTGGCAAGCTAGAACAGGCCTTGAAATCCAGCCTCTTTCGCTTACGGCCAAACCACCTTGAGAACGCCTGATCTCGTCTGATCTCAGAAGCTAAGCAAGGTTGGGCTCAGTCAGTACCTAGATGGGAGACTGCCTGGGAATACTGAGTGCTGTAAGCTTTTCATTTTTTCTTAAGCCCCATTCATTGAGTGTCATTTAGCTTCTATCTATCTATCTATCTATCTATCTATCTATCTATCTATCTATCTATCTATCTATCTATCTATCTATCTATCTATCTATCTATCTATCTATCTATCTATCTATCTATCTATCTATCTATCTATCTATCTATCTATCTATCTATCTATCTATCTATCTATCTATCTATCTATGAAAGGCCTTGCCTTTAGTTCCAGCACAGACAGCTAGCTACCACTCAGTTAGCTGGCTGGCAAGCTAGAACAGGCCTTGAAATCCAGCCCTATCTATCTATCTATCTATCTATCTATCTATCTATCTATCTATCTATCTATCTATCTATCTATCTATCTATCTATCTATCTATCTATCTATCTATCTATCTATCTATCTATCTATCTATCTATCTATCTATCTATCTATCTATCTATCTATGAAAGGCCTTGCCTTTAGTTCCAGCACAGACAGCTAGCTACCACTCAGTTAGCTGGCTGGCAAGCTAGAACAGGCCTTGAAATCCAGCCCTATCTATCTATCTATCTATCTATCTATCTATCTATCTATCTATCTATCTATCTATCTATCTATCTATCTATCTATCTATCTATCTATCTATCTATCTATCTATCTATCTATCTATCTATCTATCTATCTATCTATCTATCTATCTATCTATCTATCTATCTATCTATGAAAGGCCTTGCCTTTAGTTCCAGCACAGACAGCTAGCTACCACTCAGTTAGCTGGCTGGCAAGCTAGAACAGGCCTTGAAATCCAGCCTCTTTCGCTTACGGCCAAACCACCTTGAGAACGCCTGATCTCGTCTGATCTCAGAAGCTAAGCAAGGTTGGGCTCAGTCAGTACCTAGATGGGAGACTGCCTGGGAATACTGAGTGCTGTAAGCTTTTCATTTTTTCTTAAGCCCCATTCATTGAGTGTCATTTAGCTTCTATCTATCTATCTATCTATCTATCTATCTATCTATCTATCTATCTATCTATCTATCTATCTATCTATCTATCTATCTATCTATCTATCTATCTATCTATCTATCTATCTATCTATCTATCTATCTATCTATCTATCTATCTATCTATCTATCTATCTATCTATCTATCTATCTATCTATCTATCTATCTATCTATCTATCTATCTATCTATCTATCTATCTATCTATCTATCTATCTATCTATCTATCTATCTATCTATGAAAGGCCTTGCCTTTAGTTCCAGCACAGACAGCTAGCTACCACTCAGTTAGCTGGCTGGCAAGCTAGAACAGGCCTTGAAATCCAGCCTCTTTCGCTTACGGCCAAACCACCTTGAGAACGCCTGATCTCGTCTGATCTCAGAAGCTAAGCAAGGTTGGGCTCAGTCAGTACCTAGATGGGAGACTGCCTGGGAATACTGAGTGCTGTAAGCTTTTCATTTTTTCTTAAGCCCCATTCATTGAGTGTCATTTAGCTTCTATCTATCTATCTATCTATCTATCTATCTATCTATCTATCTATCTATCTATCTATCTATCTATCTATCTATCTATCTATCTATCTATCTATCTATCTATCTATCTATCTATCTATCTATCTATCTATCTATCTATCTATCTATCTATCTATCTATCTATGAAAGGCCTTGCCTTTAGTTCCAGCACAGACAGCTAGCTACCACTCAGTTAGCTGGCTGGCAAGCTAGAACAGGCCTTGAAATCCAGCCTCTTTCGCTTACGGCCAAACCACCTTGAGAACGCCTGATCTCGTCTGATCTCAGAAGCTAAGCAAGGTTGGGCTCAGTCAGTACCTAGATGGGAGACTGCCTGGGAATACTGAGTGCTGTAAGCTTTTCATTTTTTCTTAAGCCCCATTCATTGAGTGTCATTTAGCTTCTATCTATCTATCTATCTATCTATCTATCTATCTATCTATCTATCTATCTATCTATCTATCTATCTATCTATCTATCTATCTATCTATCTATCTATCTATCTATCTATCTATCTATCTATCTATCTATCTATCTATCTATCTATCTATCTATCTATCTATCTATCTATCTATCTATCTATCTATCTATCTATCTATCTATCTATCTATCTATCTATCTATCTATCTATCTATCTATCTATCTATGAAAGGCCTTGCCTTTAGTTCCAGCACAGACAGCTAGCTACCACTCAGTTAGCTGGCTGGCAAGCTAGAACAGGCCTTGAAATCCAGCCTCTTTCGCTTACGGCCAAACCACCTTGAGAACGCCTGATCTCGTCTGATCTCAGAAGCTAAGCAAGGTTGGGCTCAGTCAGTACCTAGATGGGAGACTGCCTGGGAATACTGAGTGCTGTAAGCTTTTCATTTTTTCTTAAGCCCCATTCATTGAGTGTCATTTAGCTTCTATCTATCTATCTATCTATCTATCTATCTATCTATCTATCTATCTATCTATCTATCTATCTATCTATCTATCTATCTATCTATCTATCTATCTATCTATCCATCTATCTATCTATCTATCTATCTATCTATGAAAGGCCTTGCCTTTAGTTCCAGCACAGACAGCTAGCTACCACTCAGTTAGCTGGCTGGCAAGCTAGAACAGGCCTTGAAATCCAGCCTCTTTCGCTTACGGCCAAACCACCTTGAGAACGCCTGATCTCGTCTGATCTCAGAAGCTAAGCAAGGTTGGGCTCAGTCAGTACCTAGATGGGAGACTGCCTGGGAATACTGAGTGCTGTAAGCTTTTCATTTTTTCTTAAGCCCCATTCATTGAGTGTCATTTAGCTTCTATCTATCTATCTATCTATCTATCTATCTATCTATCTATCTATCTATCTATCTATCTATCTATCTATCTATCTATCTATCTATCTATCTATCTATCTATCTATCTATCTATCTATCTATCTATCTATCTATCTATCTATCTATCTATCTATCTATCTATCTATCTATCTATGAAAGGCCTTGCCTTTAGTTCCAGCACAGACAGCTAGCTACCACTCAGTTAGCTGGCTGGCAAGCTAGAACAGGCCTTGAAATCCAGCCCTATCTATCTATCTATCTATCTATCTATCTATCTATCTATCTATCTATCTATCTATCTATCTATCTATCTATCTATCTATCTATCTATCTATCTATCTATCTATCTATCTATCTATCTATCTATCTATCTATCTATCTATCTATCTATCTATCTATCTATCTATGAAAGGCCTTGCCTTTAGTTCCAGCACAGACAGCTAGCTACCACTCAGTTAGCTGGCTGGCAAGCTAGAACAGGCCTTGAAATCCAGCCCTATCTATCTATCTATCTATCTATCTATCTATCTATCTATCTATCTATCTATCTATCTATCTATCTATCTATCTATCTATCTATCTATCTATCTATCTATCTATCTATCTATCTATCTATCCATCTATCTATCTATCTATCTATCTATCTATGAAAGGCCTTGCCTTTAGTTCCAGCACAGACAGCTAGCTACCACTCAGTTAGCTGGCTGGCAAGCTAGAACAGGCCTTGAAATCCAGCCTCTTTCGCTTACGGCCAAACCACCTTGAGAACGCCTGATCTCGTCTGATCTCAGAAGCTAAGCAAGGTTGGGCTCAGTCAGTACCTAGATGGGAGACTGCCTGGGAATACTGAGTGCTGTAAGCTTTTCATTTTTTCTTAAGCCCCATTCATTGAGTGTCATTTAGCTTCTATCTATCTATCTATCTATCTATCTATCTATCTATCTATCTATCTATCTATCTATCTATCTATCTATCTATCTATCTATCTATCTATCTATCTATCTATCTATCTATCTATCTATCTATCTATCTATCTATCTATCTATCTATGAAAGGCCTTGCCTTTAGTTCCAGCACAGACAGCTAGCTACCACTCAGTTAGCTGGCTGGCAAGCTAGAACAGGCCTTGAAATCCAGCCCTATCTATCTATCTATCTATCTATCTATCTATCTATCTATCTATCTATCTATCTATCTATCTATCTATCTATCTATCTATCTATCTATCTATCTATCTATCTATCTATCTATCTATCTATCTATCTATCTATCTATCTATGAAAGGCCTTGCCTTTAGTTCCAGCACAGACAGCTAGCTACCACTCAGTTAGCTGGCTGGCAAGCTAGAACAGGCCTTGAAATCCAGCCCTATCTATCTATCTATCTATCTATCTATCTATCTATCTATCTATCTATCTATCTATCTATCTATCTATCTATCTATCTATCTATCTATCTATCTATCTATCTATCTATCTATCTATCTATCTATCTATCTATCTATCTATCTATCTATCTATCTATCTATGAAAGGCCTTGCCTTTAGTTCCAGCACAGACAGCTAGCTACCACTCAGTTAGCTGGCTGGCAAGCTAGAACAGGCCTTGAAATCCAGCCTCTTTCGCTTACGGCCAAACCACCTTGAGAACGCCTGATCTCGTCTGATCTCAGAAGCTAAGCAAGGTTGGGCTCAGTCAGTACCTAGATGGGAGACTGCCTGGGAATACTGAGTGCTGTAAGCTTTTCATTTTTTCTTAAGCCCCATTCATTGAGTGTCATTTAGCTTCTATCTATCTATCTATCTATCTATCTATCTATCTATCTATCTATCTATCTATCTATCTATCTATCTATCTATCTATCTATCTATCTATCTATCTATCTATCTATCTATCTATCTATCTATCTATCTATCTATCTATCTATCTATCTATCTATCTATCTATCTATCTATCTATGAAAGGCCTTGCCTTTAGTTCCAGCACAGACAGCTAGCTACCACTCAGTTAGCTGGCTGGCAAGCTAGAACAGGCCTTGAAATCCAGCCCTATCTATCTATCTATCTATCTATCTATCTATCTATCTATCTATCTATCTATCTATCTATCTATCTATCTATCTATCTATCTATCTATCTATCTATCTATCTATCTATCTATCTATCTATCTATCTATCTATCTATCTATCTATCTATGAAAGGCCTTGCCTTTAGTTCCAGCACAGACAGCTAGCTACCACTCAGTTAGCTGGCTGGCAAGCTAGAACAGGCCTTGAAATCCAGCCCTATCTATCTATCTATCTATCTATCTATCTATCTATCTATCTATCTATCTATCTATCTATCTATCTATCTATCTATCTATCTATCTATCTATCTATCTATCTATCTATCTATCTATCTATCTATCTATCTATCTATCTATCTATCTATCTATCTATCTATCTATCTATCTATCTATCTATCTATCTATCTATCTATCTATCTATCTATCTATCTATCTATCTATGAAAGGCCTTGCCTTTAGTTCCAGCACAGACAGCTAGCTACCACTCAGTTAGCTGGCTGGCAAGCTAGAACAGGCCTTGAAATCCAGCCTCTTTCGCTTACGGCCAAACCACCTTGAGAACGCCTGATCTCGTCTGATCTCAGAAGCTAAGCAAGGTTGGGCTCAGTCAGTACCTAGATGGGAGACTGCCTGGGAATACTGAGTGCTGTAAGCTTTTCATTTTTTCTTAAGCCCCATTCATTGAGTGTCATTTAGCTTCTATCTATCTATCTATCTATCTATCTATCTATCTATCTATCTATCTATCTATCTATCTATCTATCTATCTATCTATCTATCTATCTATCTATCTATCCATCTATCTATCTATCTATCTATCTATCTATGAAAGGCCTTGCCTTTAGTTCCAGCACAGACAGCTAGCTACCACTCAGTTAGCTGGCTGGCAAGCTAGAACAGGCCTTGAAATCCAGCCTCTTTCGCTTACGGCCAAACCACCTTGAGAACGCCTGATCTCGTCTGATCTCAGAAGCTAAGCAAGGTTGGGCTCAGTCAGTACCTAGATGGGAGACTGCCTGGGAATACTGAGTGCTGTAAGCTTTTCATTTTTTCTTAAGCCCCATTCATTGAGTGTCATTTAGCTTCTATCTATCTATCTATCTATCTATCTATCTATCTATCTATCTATCTATCTATCTATCTATCTATCTATCTATCTATCTATCTATCTATCTATCTATCTATCTATCTATCTATCTATCTATCTATCTATCTATCTATCTATCTATCTATCTATCTATCTATCTATCTATCTATCTATCTATGAAAGGCCTTGCCTTTAGTTCCAGCACAGACAGCTAGCTACCACTCAGTTAGCTGGCTGGCAAGCTAGAACAGGCCTTGAAATCCAGCCCTATCTATCTATCTATCTATCTATCTATCTATCTATCTATCTATCTATCTATCTATCTATCTATCTATCTATCTATCTATCTATCTATCTATCTATCTATCTATCTATCTATCTATCTATCTATCTATCTATCTATCTATCTATGAAAGGCCTTGCCTTTAGTTCCAGCACAGACAGCTAGCTACCACTCAGTTAGCTGGCTGGCAAGCTAGAACAGGCCTTGAAATCCAGCCCTATCTATCTATCTATCTATCTATCTATCTATCTATCTATCTATCTATCTATCTATCTATCTATCTATCTATCTATCTATCTATCTATCTATCTATCTATCTATCTATCTATCTATCTATCTATCTATCTATCTATCTATCTATCTATCTATCTATGAAAGGCCTTGCCTTTAGTTCCAGCACAGACAGCTAGCTACCACTCAGTTAGCTGGCTGGCAAGCTAGAACAGGCCTTGCCAGCCTCTTTCGCTTACGGCCAAACCACCTTGAGAACGCCTGATCTCGTCTGATCTCAGAAGCTAAGCAAGGTTGGGCTCAGTCAGTACCTAGATGGGAGACTGCCTGGGAATACTGAGTGCTGTAAGCTTTTCATTTTTTCTTAAGCCCCATTCATTGAGTGTCATTTAGCTTCTATCTATCTATCTATCTATCTATCTATCTATCTATCTATCTATCTATCTATCTATCTATCTATCTATCTATCTATCTATCTATCTATCTATCTATCTATCTATCTATCTATCTATCTATCTATCTATCTATCTATCTATCTATCTATCTATCTATCTATCTATCTATCTATCTATCTATCTATCTATCTATCTATCTATCTATCTATCTATGAAAGGCCTTGCCTTTAGTTCCAGCACAGACAGCTAGCTACCACTCAGTTAGCTGGCTGGCAAGCTAGAACAGGCCTTGAAATCCAGCCTCTTTCGCTTACGGCCAAACCACCTTGAGAACGCCTGATCTCGTCTGATCTCAGAAGCTAAGCAAGGTTGGGCTCAGTCAGTACCTAGATGGGAGACTGCCTGGGAATACTGAGTGCTGTAAGCTTTTCATTTTTTCTTAAGCCCCATTCATTGAGTGTCATTTAGCTTCTATCTATCTATCTATCTATCTATCTATCTATCTATCTATCTATCTATCTATCTATCTATCTATCTATCTATCTATCTATCTATCTATCTATCTATCTATCTATCTATCTATCTATCTATCTATCTATCTATCTATCTATCTATCTATCTATCTATGAAAGGCCTTGCCTTTAGTTCCAGCACAGACAGCTAGCTACCACTCAGTTAGCTGGCTGGCAAGCTAGAACAGGCCTTGAAATCCAGCCTCTTTCGCTTACGGCCAAACCACCTTGAGAACGCCTGATCTCGTCTGATCTCAGAAGCTAAGCAAGGTTGGGCTCAGTCAGTACCTAGATGGGAGACTGCCTGGGAATACTGAGTGCTGTAAGCTTTTCATTTTTTCTTAAGCCCCATTCATTGAGTGTCATTTAGCTTCTATCTATCTATCTATCTATCTATCTATCTATCTATCTATCTATCTATCTATCTATCTATCTATCTATCTATCTATCTATCTATCTATCTATCTATCTATCTATCTATCTATCTATCTATCTATCTATCTATCTATCTATCTATCTATCTATCTATGAAAGGCCTTGCCTTTAGTTCCAGCACAGACAGCTAGCTACCACTCAGTTAGCTGGCTGGCAAGCTAGAACAGGCCTTGAAATCCAGCCTCTTTCGCTTACGGCCAAACCACCTTGAGAACGCCTGATCTCGTCTGATCTCAGAAGCTAAGCAAGGTTGGGCTCAGTCAGTACCTAGATGGGAGACTGCCTGGGAATACTGAGTGCTGTAAGCTTTTCATTTTTTCTTAAGCCCCATTCATTGAGTGTCATTTAGCTTCTATCTATCTATCTATCTATCTATCTATCTATCTATCTATCTATCTATCTATCTATCTATCTATCTATCTATCTATCTATCTATCTATCTATCTATCTATCTATCTATCTATCTATCTATCTATCTATCTATCTATCTATCTATCTATCTATCTATCTATCTATGAAAGGCCTTGCCTTTAGTTCCAGCACAGACAGCTAGCTACCACTCAGTTAGCTGGCTGGCAAGCTAGAACAGGCCTTGAAATCCAGCCTCTTTCGCTTACGGCCAAACCACCTTGAGAACGCCTGATCTCGTCTGATCTCAGAAGCTAAGCAAGGTTGGGCTCAGTCAGTACCTAGATGGGAGACTGCCTGGGAATACTGAGTGCTGTAAGCTTTTCATTTTTTCTTAAGCCCCATTCATTGAGTGTCATTTAGCTTCTATCTATCTATCTATCTATCTATCTATCTATCTATCTATCTATCTATCTATCTATCTATCTATCTATCTATCTATCTATCTATCTATCTATCTATCTATCTATCTATCTATCTATCTATCTATCTATCTATCTATCTATCTATCTATCTATCTATGAAAGGCCTTGCCTTTAGTTCCAGCACAGACAGCTAGCTACCACTCAGTTAGCTGGCTGGCAAGCTAGAACAGGCCTTGAAATCCAGCCCTATCTATCTATCTATCTATCTATCTATCTATCTATCTATCTATCTATCTATCTATCTATCTATCTATCTATCTATCTATCTATCTATCTATCTATCTATCTATCTATCTATCCATCTATCTATCTATCTATCTATCTATCTATGAAAGGCCTTGCCTTTAGTTCCAGCACAGACAGCTAGCTACCACTCAGTTAGCTGGCTGGCAAGCTAGAACAGGCCTTGAAATCCAGCCTCTTTCGCTTACGGCCAAACCACCTTGAGAACGCCTGATCTCGTCTGATCTCAGAAGCTAAGCAAGGTTGGGCTCAGTCAGTACCTAGATGGGAGACTGCCTGGGAATACTGAGTGCTGTAAGCTTTTCATTTTTTCTTAAGCCCCATTCATTGAGTGTCATTTAGCTTCTATCTATCTATCTATCTATCTATCTATCTATCTATCTATCTATCTATCTATCTATCTATCTATCTATCTATCTATCTATCTATCTATCTATCTATCTATCTATCTATCTATCTATCTATCTATCTATCTATCTATCTATCTATCTATCTATCTATCTATGAAAGGCCTTGCCTTTAGTTCCAGCACAGACAGCTAGCTACCACTCAGTTAGCTGGCTGGCAAGCTAGAACAGGCCTTGAAATCCAGCCCTATCTATCTATCTATCTATCTATCTATCTATCTATCTATCTATCTATCTATCTATCTATCTATCTATCTATCTATCTATCTATCTATCTATCTATCTATCTATCTATCTATCCATCTATCTATCTATCTATCTATCTATCTATGAAAGGCCTTGCCTTTAGTTCCAGCACAGACAGCTAGCTACCACTCAGTTAGCTGGCTGGCAAGCTAGAACAGGCCTTGAAATCCAGCCTCTTTCGCTTACGGCCAAACCACCTTGAGAACGCCTGATCTCGTCTGATCTCAGAAGCTAAGCAAGGTTGGGCTCAGTCAGTACCTAGATGGGAGACTGCCTGGGAATACTGAGTGCTGTAAGCTTTTCATTTTTTCTTAAGCCCCATTCATTGAGTGTCATTTAGCTTCTATCTATCTATCTATCTATCTATCTATCTATCTATCTATCTATCTATCTATCTATCTATCTATCTATCTATCTATCTATCTATCTATCTATCTATCTATCTATCTATCTATCTATCTATCTATCTATCTATCTATCTATCTATCTATCTATCTATGAAAGGCCTTGCCTTTAGTTCCAGCACAGACAGCTAGCTACCACTCAGTTAGCTGGCTGGCAAGCTAGAACAGGCCTTGAAATCCAGCCCTATCTATCTATCTATCTATCTATCTATCTATCTATCTATCTATCTATCTATCTATCTATCTATCTATCTATCTATCTATCTATCTATCTATCTATCTATCTATCTATCTATCTATCTATCTATCTATCTATCTATCTATCTATCTATCTATCTATCTATGAAAGGCCTTGCCTTTAGTTCCAGCACAGACAGCTAGCTACCACTCAGTTAGCTGGCTGGCAAGCTAGAACAGGCCTTGAAATCCAGCCCTATCTATCTATCTATCTATCTATCTATCTATCTATCTATCTATCTATCTATCTATCTATCTATCTATCTATCTATCTATCTATCTATCTATCTATCTATCTATCTATCTATCTATCTATCTATCTATCTATCTATCTATCTATCTATCTATCTATCTATCTATCTATCTATGAAAGGCCTTGCCTTTAGTTCCAGCACAGACAGCTAGCTACCACTCAGTTAGCTGGCTGGCAAGCTAGAACAGGCCTTGAAATCCAGCCTCTTTCGCTTACGGCCAAACCACCTTGAGAACGCCTGATCTCGTCTGATCTCAGAAGCTAAGCAAGGTTGGGCTCAGTCAGTACCTAGATGGGAGACTGCCTGGGAATACTGAGTGCTGTAAGCTTTTCATTTTTTCTTAAGCCCCATTCATTGAGTGTCATTTAGCTTCTATCTATCTATCTATCTATCTATCTATCTATCTATCTATCTATCTATCTATCTATCTATCTATCTATCTATCTATCTATCTATCTATCTATCTATCTATCTATCTATCTATCTATCTATCTATCTATCTATCTATCTATCTATCTATCTATGAAAGGCCTTGCCTTTAGTTCCAGCACAGACAGCTAGCTACCACTCAGTTAGCTGGCTGGCAAGCTAGAACAGGCCTTGAAATCCAGCCTCTTTCGCTTACGGCCAAACCACCTTGAGAACGCCTGATCTCGTCTGATCTCAGAAGCTAAGCAAGGTTGGGCTCAGTCAGTACCTAGATGGGAGACTGCCTGGGAATACTGAGTGCTGTAAGCTTTTCATTTTTTCTTAAGCCCCATTCATTGAGTGTCATTTAGCTTCTATCTATCTATCTATCTATCTATCTATCTATCTATCTATCTATCTATCTATCTATCTATCTATCTATCTATCTATCTATCTATCTATCTATCTATCTATCTATCTATCTATCTATCTATCTATCTATCTATCTATCTATCTATCTATCTATCTATGAAAGGCCTTGCCTTTAGTTCCAGCACAGACAGCTAGCTACCACTCAGTTAGCTGGCTGGCAAGCTAGAACAGGCCTTGAAATCCAGCCTCTTTCGCTTACGGCCAAACCACCTTGAGAACGCCTGATCTCGTCTGATCTCAGAAGCTAAGCAAGGTTGGGCTCAGTCAGTACCTAGATGGGAGACTGCCTGGGAATACTGAGTGCTGTAAGCTTTTCATTTTTTCTTAAGCCCCATTCATTGAGTGTCATTTAGCTTCTATCTATCTATCTATCTATCTATCTATCTATCTATCTATCTATCTATCTATCTATCTATCTATCTATCTATCTATCTATCTATCTATCTATCTATCTATCTATCTATCTATCTATCTATCTATCTATCTATCTATCTATCTATCTATCTATCTATCTATCTATCTATCTATCTATCTATCTATCTATCTATCTATCTATCTATCTATCTATCTATCTATCTATCTATCTATGAAAGGCCTTGCCTTTAGTTCCAGCACAGACAGCTAGCTACCACTCAGTTAGCTGGCTGGCAAGCTAGAACAGGCCTTGAAATCCAGCCTCTTTCGCTTACGGCCAAACCACCTTGAGAACGCCTGATCTCGTCTGATCTCAGAAGCTAAGCAAGGTTGGGCTCAGTCAGTACCTAGATGGGAGACTGCCTGGGAATACTGAGTGCTGTAAGCTTTTCATTTTTTCTTAAGCCCCATTCATTGAGTGTCATTTAGCTTCTATCTATCTATCTATCTATCTATCTATCTAACTATCTATCTATCTATCTATCTATCTATCTATCTATCTATCTATCTATCTATCTATCTATCTATCTATCTATCTATCTATCTATCTATCTATCTATCTATCTATCTATCTATCTATCTATCTATCTATCTATCTATCTATCTATCTATCTATCTATCTATCTATCTATGAAAGGCCTTGCCTTTAGTTCCAGCACAGACAGCTAGCTACCACTCAGTTAGCTGGCTGGCAAGCTAGAACAGGCCTTGAAATCCAGCCCTATCTATCTATCTATCTATCTATCTAT